>NW_027210439.1:0-40000 GCF_027789765.1 Dendropsophus ebraccatus | reverse complement strand
CCCCCCCCCCCCCCCCCCCCCCCCCCCCCCCCCCCCCCCCCCCCCCCCCCCCCCACCCCCCCCCCCCCCCCCCCCCCCCCCCCCCCCCCCCCCCCCCCCCCCCCCCCCCCCCCCCCACCCCCCCCCCCCCCCCCCCCCCCCCCCCCCCCCCCCCCCCCCCCCACCCCCCCCCCCCCCCCCCCCCCCCCCCCCCCCCCCCCCCCCCCCCCCCCCCCCCCCCCCCCCCCCCCCCCCCCCCCCCCCCCCCCCCCCCCCCCCCCCCCCCCCCCCCCCCCCCCCCCCCCCCCCACCCCCCCCCCCCCCCCCCCCCCCCCCCCCCCCCCCCCCCCCCCCCCCCCCCCCCCCCCCCCCCCCCCCCCCCCCCCCCCCCCCCCCCCCCCCCCCCCCACCCCCCCCCCCCCCCCCCCCCCCCCCCCCCCCCCCCCCCCCCCCCCCCCCCCCCCCCCCCCCCCCCCCCCCCCCCCCCCCCCACCCCCCCCCCCCCCCCCCCCCCCCCCCCCCCCCCCCCCCCCCCCCCCCCCCCCCCCCCCCCCCCCCCCCCCCCCCCCCCCCCCCCCCCCCCCCCCCCCCCCCCCCCCCCCCCCCCCCCCCCCCCCCCCCCCCCCCCCCCCCCCCCCCCCCCCCCCCCCCCCCCCCCCCCACCCCCCCCCCCCCCCCCCCCCCCCCCCCCCCCCCCCCCCCCCCCCCCCCCCCCCCCCCCCCCCCCCCCCCCCCCCCCCCCCCCCCCCCCCCCCCCCCCCCCCCCCCCCCCCCCCCCCCCCCCCCCCCCCCCCCCCCCCCCCCCCCCCCCCCCCCCCCCCCCCCCCCCCCCACCCCCCCCCCCCCCCCCCCCCCCCCCCCCCCCCCCCCCCCCCCCCCCCCCCCCCCCCCCCCCCCCCCCCCCCCCCCCCCCCCCCCCCCCCCCCCCCCCCCCCCCCCCCCCCCCACCCCCCCCCCCCCCCCCCCCCCCCCCCCCCCCCCCCCCCCCCCCCCCCCCCCCCCCCCCCCCCCCCCCCCCCCCCCCCCCCCCCCCCCCCCCCCCCCCCCCCCCCCCCCCCCCCCCCCCCCCCCCCCCCCCCCCCCCCCCCCCCCCCCCCCCCCCCCCCCCCCCCCCCCCCCCCCCCCCCCCCCCCCCCCCCCCCCCCCCCCCCCCCCCACCCCCCCCCCCCCCCCCCCCCCCCCCCCCCCCCCCCCCCCCCCCCCCCACCCCCCCCCCCCCCCCCCCCCCCCCCCCCCCCCCCACCCCCCCCCCCCCCCCCCCCCCCCCCCCCCCCCCCCCCCCCCCCCCCCCCCCCCCCCCCCCCCCCCCACCCCCCCCCCCCCCCCCCCCCCCCCCCCCCCCCCCCCCCCCCCCCCCCCCCCCCCCCCCCCCCCCCCCCCCCCCCCCCCCCCCCCCCCCCCCCCCCCCCCCCCCCCCCCCCCCCCCCCCCCCCCCCCCCCCCCCCCCCCCCACCCCCCCCCCCCCCCCCCCCCCCCCCCCCCCCCCCCCCCCCCCCCCCCCCCCCCCCCCCCCCCCCCCCCCCCCCCCCCCCCCCCCCCCCCCCCCCCCCCCCCCCCCCCCCCCCCCCCCCCCCCCCCCCCCCCCCCCCCCCCCCCCCCCCCCCCCCCCCCCCCCCCCCCCCCCCCCCCCCCCCCCCCCCCCCCCCCCCCCCCCCCCCCCCACCCCCCCCCCCCCCCCCCCCCCCCCCCCCCCCCCCACCCCCCCCCCCCCCCCCCCCCCCCCCACCCCCCCCCCCCCCCCCCCCCCCCCCCCCCCCCCCCCCCCCCCCCCCCCCCCCCCCCCCCCCCCCCCCCCCCCCCCCCCCCCCCCCCCCCCCCCCACCCCCCCCCCCCCCCCCCCCCCCCCCCCCCCCCCCCCCCCCCCCCCCCCCCCCCCCCCCCCCCCCCCCCCCCCCCCCCCCCCCCCCCCCCCCCCCCCCCCCCCCCCCCCCCCCCCCCCCCCCCCCCCCCCCCCCCCCCCCCCCCCCCCCCCCCCCCCCCCCCCCCCCCCCCCCCCCCCCCCCCCCCCCCCCCCCCCCCCCCCACCCCCCCCCCCCCCCCCCCCCCCCCCCCCCCCCCCCCCCCCCCCCCCCCCCCCCCCCCCCCCCCCCCCCCCCCCCCCCCCCCCACCCCCCCCCCCCCCCCCCCCCCCCCCCCCCCCCCCCCCCCCCCCCCCCCCCCCCCCCCCCCCCCCCCCCCCCCCCCCCCCCCCCCCCCCCCCCCCCCCCCCCCCCCCCCCCCCCCCCCCCCCCACCCCCCCCCCCCCCCCCCCCCCCCCCCCCCCCCCCCCCCCCCCCCCCCCCCCCCCCCCCCCACCCCCCCCCCCCCCCCCCCCCCCCCCCCCCCCCCCCCCCCCCCCCCCCCCCCCCCCCCCCCCCCCCCCCCCCCCCACCCCCCCCCCCCCCCCCCCCCCCCCCCCCCCCCCCCCCCCCCCCCCCCCCCCCCCCCCCCCCCCCCCCCCCCCCCCCCCCCCCCCCCCCCCCCCCACCCCCCCCCCCCCCCCCCCCCCCCCCCCCCCCCCCCCCCCCCCCCCCCCCCCCCCACCCCCCCCCCCCCCCCCCCCCCCCCCCCCCCCCCCCCCCCCCCCCCCCCCCCCCCCCCCCCCCCCCCCCCCCCCCCCCCCCCCCCCCCCCCCCCCCCCCCCCCCCCCCCCCCCCCCCCCCCCCCCCCCCCCCCCCCCCCCCCCCCCCCCCCCCCCCCCCCCCCCCCCCCCCCCCACCCCCCCCCCCCCCCCCCCCCCCCCCCCCCCCCCCCCCCCCCCCCCCCCCCCCCCCCCCCCCCCCCCCCCCCCCCCCTCTCCCCTCCCCTCCCCCCCCTTCCCTCTCCCCTCCCACCTTTGTGGGGGTGGAGTCAGTGGTATTTGGTACATCCTACACATTATATAAGGCTTATTTGTATAGTAGTTACATTGCCATGATTAAGGAGGGCTGCCTCCGCAACGCGTTGGCGTGATTTTAACCAGTTTTTAATTTTCACCGTATATGTACAATAAAAATTCGCACTATCCTAAGGAGCTGTGGAAAATCTCTTTCTACGTTGGATTTGCAAAGATGTTGGCTGTTTAGGCATGATGGAAATTCTAGGGCAGTGTGTTTGACACACTGGTGTGCTTATGTAACTGTGCCTTTACACACAGATTTATCTGACAGCCAGGAACAGAATATAAACGGAAACAGGTCCTAAAGAAAAGACTGAGATTTCCCCTTTTAAAATCTCAAATCCATTCCAGGCTTTGCCTTTGAAAATCTTGTCATATACATCTGTGTAAAGGCCCCTTAATGGCAAATTAGAAGACACGTCCCCCCCCTCTCTCCTTCAAGTGAGAAATTCTTCTAGGCCACTAAGCAGTCTGGTGTTACATCAGTTATGTGCTCAATATAATTATACTGACCTGACTGTCATAGAATTGAATATTATTCCCTGAAATCTACAAGCCTGTGTATTTATACAGAGGAGGGCATGGGGAGGCAAGTGGCAGTGGCTATGGCGGATAAGAAAGCAGCAGACCCAGCCAATAATACACCTTTAATAACTGGTGACCTCCTATCCACATTAAATTGTTTGGTGCAGCCGAATGTTCATGTGTTTCCTATGGGAGGGGTACACTGCTGCTAGACTGCAGCGTCAACAAGTCATCATTCCTGACCCCATGCCCATCGACAGCATATGACGTGAGAGGCCTCTATACAGCTTATACCAGGGATAGGGAACCTCCAGCCCCCAGTTGTTGTAAAACTACAACTCCCATCCTGCCTGGAAGCCAAAGCTTTAGCTGTCAGGCATGATGGGAGTTGTAGTTTTTGCAACAGCTGAAGGGCCGAAGGTTTCCTACTACTGACTCAGAAACCTGCCTGGTCTGCGGTGGGTTTAGTAGAAAGTATTTTAGGGCCTGTAAGAGGTAGTGACAGATCTCTGCTCTATACTAATGGACCTGAACCAAAGAGCAAGACCTGAGGAAAATAAATGATTGTTGCTGTGTATACAAAGGATCCAATAACAAAGTAGGTACACAGACAAGCATTATTACAAATAGTTTACCATTTATTATTTATGTTGCATAAAAACAATTTGACTTTGAGCTTGAAATCTTGAAATTACAAAAACTAGACTTGGTCCTCCGATCTTCCCTTCTCTAGATTTCCTTTGGTTTGTTTCCCGTAGAATTTTCCACTTAAAGTCCTCAGCACGATACTCTGCCTATATACTCTGTATTCATACATGCGCTTTCATAAACAATATAAATAACACCTTTCTGTACTATACATTTTGTTGCTGACGTCCAGATGGTCGATGGCTGGGATAGTTTGCTTCTTTCTATGGAAGGATTAATGTTCTGTTCAGTTCTTGTCTGATCTGCTACTCTGTCCCACTCGGTTCTCCAGTTCTTGCATCCGTCGTGTGATCTGCTCCAGTGGGTTCTTGTCAAGGAAAACTACAGGCAGAAGTCTCAGTAGTAGTTTGTACATGGTGGAAGGCCTGTAGCAAAGCTCGGAATGAAGCCATCCTGCTAAAACACATTCCCCATCCCAGAGACATAACAATAGGAAGTGCATAGGGTATCCTGCAAGTTCTAAAGCCTTAGGGTCCTATTACCGGGCGGATGGGGGCCTGATAATAACTGTAAACAAGCGCTGATCTGCCTAGATCGGCGTCGTTACTGGGCCTATTACACAGCCCGATAACGTTTAACAAGGGCTGCGGGGAATCATCCTTGCAGCCCTTGCTTAAAGTGAGTGTACCACCAGGCCAGGCTGAAGCACAGGAGCGGGCGACCCACCCTTAGTGGGAGGAAACTCCAGCCCTCTGTGATAGGGTTCCATTGATTCTAATAGAGTCATGTTATGGAGGGGCTGGATTTCTTCCCACTAAGGGTGGGTCGGCCGCCTCCAGTGCTTCAGCCGGGCCTGGTGGTACAGTCACTTTAAACTGTATACATAACCTATCCATGCTGCAGGGCTCCTTTTGCACGGTGCTCTTCTGGGGTCTGCACATGCTCCAGCGCGGCCTGTTTCAGCTGGCAGGGCGCTCAGACCATCACTAGCCGCCGGCGGTGCCGACCTGTGATTGGCTGAGCGGCCTGTCAGCTCAGACAGGCGCTCTGAAATGGATGCGCGCGGGACTCGGGGAGAAGCAGAGCGCAAGAGGGAGCCTGCAGCATGGTCAGCGCCAGCCGTGCACCGCTATTACATGTAGTGATGCGCGGTCGGGCGCCGACAATTATGGGTCCAAACCTATATCAACGATCAGCCGATGATCGTTGTGTTTATTACACGGATCGAATCGGACGGATAGGGCTGATTCAGCCGATTATCGTTCCGTGTAATAGTACCCTTAGGGGGCATTTACACATCCACAATATATGGTCCATGCATGGACTTAATGCTTTCGGGGTTCTGAGATCTGGTCCACAGTATATGGTCCCTGCATAAATTCTTATACCCAGTATGAGAGATCAGTGCTATAAGTTACATGTGTTACAGAATTTTCACTGGGGTCCAGAAACTTCATGTTCTGCATTTCCACTCCCATATAAGGATCATATAAGGGTAAAGAAAAAAACACAAGGAGGATAAAATAATTTTTGCCAACTCACACAAAATTGTCCAGGGCTCCAGGATGTCAAGTAATCTAAAGCAGCGTATGTAGGGAACTGTCAACACATGGTCCTACTGGACCAAAAATGTTCTCTCTACTGTAACTCATTTTAAGGGTAGGCTCAGACGGATGTGCAGCCTGCCAGTTTGTAAAAGTCAGCCCCTTAAACCCCTGCGGCCGTTGCATACATTACCATGTCTACACTCCGTGCTTGCTTCAGGGGCTCTGTGCTCAGCAGTCAGTGTGCTGCCCCGCCGCAGCGCACTGATGGCTGAGCGGGACGTCCAGACGCCGGGAGCCCCCAAAGTAAGTCGGAGCACGGACCCTATAATTTATGCAAACAGGCCATGGGAGGTTAAGGGGGGCTGACTTTTACATACTTGCAGCGGGATGACAATCCCACTGTGAGTATGGAATCTTACTGAAGTGCCAGGTAAGTATACGCAGTGGATTTCGCTGCGAACTCGCAGTGTGAAATCCGCCGACGAGGCGTTGTGTAAACAGACCCTAAAGGGGTATTCTAGTGCTTAAAAATAAAGCATACTCACCTGCCTTATCCCCTGCTGTTGTGACAGCTCCTGGTCCCTGCTGCAACCTCTGACTCATTGACCCTGCAGAAAATGCCACTCAGCTAATTACTGTCACTGGCTGTGACACGTCTCGGTAAGTGACTGGGGTCAGTGGGCATTTCCTGCAGGGTTGACATGTTAGAGAAAGTGGCAACAGTGGAGGGTCAGGCAGAGGAGAATATCTTTAAAGCACCAGCTCACTTGGTGTCAAAGTTTTACAGATTTGTAAATTACTTCTGCTAAAAAAACATGTCTTCCCATACTTATCAGCTGCTGTATGTCCTGCAGGAAGTGTGTGTATTCTTGCAGTCTTTGCAGATGATAAGTACTGAAAGAAGCAAATTACGGATCTGTATTAGAGAACTTTTTTTAAGTAGAATAATTTACAATTCTGTATAACTTTCTGACACCAGTTGATTTGAAAGCTGTTTTTCAGAGTAACCCTTTAACTGCTCAAGGACAGCTGTTTTTAGTCTAAGCTTATACTCACCTGCCCCGATTCCCCATTGTATTTGTCCCCATGCTTCCTGGTAAAAACCTTTTAAAAAGTTTGATGAGTTGGGGGGTCTGGTGCTGAGTGCTCAGCTAAGTGCTTCTCCCCCTGTTGGGCTGTAAGAGATGGATTCTAGGCTTAGTAACTACTGCATGTTAGCTGCTTCCTTTGAGGAGCTTTATGCTGAAATAGCATTAGTCAGGACCCTGATGCTTTCCCATGTAGAGAGTATTATCCATCACTGCATGTGGGTGCAGCACATACAGGATTTACTCACAGGAAGTCTTTAGCTTCTTCAGATGTAATGGAAGGAACACGATGGAACATTGTCAGCATAACTCATACTTATAACTCAATGTAATAGATAAAAAAGTAATACTCTCATAGTAAAGGATATACTGTGAGGTAGTCGTCTGACTTCTTCATTGATTGTACTGAAACTCCAGAATGTTCTTACATGGCATGCTCCTCGTCTTTTTCTGAAATATTCAAGATACAGTACAGGAAATACATTAGGCTCAGTTTCTATGTATAAAGGTAAAATTCCTACTATAACACTCATTACAGGATAAGTCATGTGTCAGAATGGTTAGGGTCCAACGTTAATGTGGGGACTTTCCTATTTATGTGTTGACCGTTCACCCGATCAGCGAGATCTGCATTGTGTTGCAGTGCTTTAGATGGCACAACCAATAAAGCGGCTGGGCTGCATGAACAATTACTGTATTGTTTGTGCAGCCATTTAAAGGGAGCCAATCATATAAAATCACCCATTCAGCTTTTTCCAGGTAATATAAGTATTTCTATAAGTGACTTTATGGCCTGAAAACATGAGAGATTTATCAAACATAGTGTAAAGTGAAAACTGGCTCAGTTGCCCCTAGCAACCAATCAGATTCACCTTTACTTTTCAAAGAGTCTGTGAGGAATGAAAGGTGGAATCTGATTGGTTGCTAGGGGCGACTGAGCCAGTTCACTTTACACCATGTTTAATAAATCTCCCCATACTTTGTAAATCCTAACCTATGTAGACATGAAGGTAGTCTCAGCACTAGCTAGACGCCGCTGATGGGAAACACTTCAGCAATTATTCCTCCCTGGGAGCGTTGGTGTATAGGAGCCTGTAATGTCACAGAGGGGCCATTCCTGAGCGTCAATTCTGCCAGGGAGGGGTGATTGCCGAAGGGTTTCCAGTCAGCCGGACTAGTTAGAAGCCGAGGAGGCCCCCCTGCCTACATAGGTAGGATTTACCAAAGTACGTTTTTGGGCCATATTAGCAATGCTCATAGTGATAACTTATATGCCTGGAAAACAGTACATTGGGGCGTATAGTAATGTATTAATACAGGGGCCATTTTATAATAATTGGTACCTTTAAATCTGTTGCTCTCGGCTGCACATTCCCTGTTTACACAGGAAGAAGTGCAGCTCATAGGTATAGAGTTCAAAAACCCACAAAGAAGATGCGATCAGCCGAGGATCAGGCGTTTTCCCGCTCCTCGGGTGATCACTGTGACTAGGGATGGTCCGAACCTTGGTAATGATTCCCGCTGTCTGCTCTCTCCGTGGAGCGGGCGGATCCAGCGGGAGGACCCGCTGGAAAACTGGGATACAGCCATAGCCATAGGCTGTATCCCAGTTTTCCAGGCGTTACTCCCGCTGTATCCACGGAGCGGGTCAGACCGAGAATCTGCTGCCAAGCGTTCGGGTTATACGAAACCCGAACCTCGGCAGGTCGGAACATCCCTAATTCTGTGACTTTAACATGGCTGATTATTGGCCCAAGAGCGTCTGGCAATGCTCCTGGCCAGTGTTAAAAAAGGTCTTTAGAGGAAACCAGGCCTGAGGCGATCCACTGATCACAGGGTCAGCTTCTCTTTAATAAGAGGTAGTCTTATGGAGACAACCAACCCTTCAATGAAAAGAAATACCCGTACTATCTCACCTTCTGCTTGAGTCGTGAATCTGACGGCAGACATTGAACAAGACACTGTGATCTCACTGTTCTCTCCTTTTAGTCTGAGGAAAAATTCTGAAGGTGACAAAGTTTAAAATAACATGTCATCATTATAATACTAGCGTTAGTAACAGGGATCTATGCTGGCATTTAAAGGATTTAAATGAATGTACCGTCAGGTACTTTCGCTTAAGTTTTTCCATGGATAGAACAGCGCTGGTGCAGGGAAGCCTGTGCCGCGGTCCTTTTTTGAACTGTGGCCAGGTTCCCGTGTACAGTGCCGTTCTATTCCCTGGGCACGGCTGGGGGTGAGGCACTGGAGCTGCGTCATAGAGAGCGGGGGTTTCCTCCCACTGGGGACGGATCAGCCCGCCTACAGTTGCTTTACCCTGTGTCGGTGCCGTGAATAGAACGGCGCCGTACACAAGAACTGGGCCGCGGTTCAAAAAAAAGACTGTTGCACCAGCTTCCCTGCACCGGCACCGTTCTATCCATGGGCAAAACATAAAGTGAACGTACTGAAGGTACATTCGCTTTAAGGTTGGAGATCTAAGCAGGCTGCTCAAATTTATGAACCTTTCAGATTAACCTATTGTCAGTGTATATGGGAGCAGCACTATTTCTCAGCAGGCTCTATCTCTGACATTTAGTTGTCTCTGAATTAGTGCTATGATGTCTCCCATACAGTGCCTGCATGCAGAAGAGCCAACATTGCTCTTACAATAACTCTATAACACACCTCAGAAGCAGCATGGAGGACATTATAGAGTAGTATTAAGCAGTGTAAGCTGTGAATCCAAAAACTTACTAGAGCTTTCCACCCTTTTCTGTCTCTCTTGCCTCTGTCTCATTCTGCAGCTACCTCCCTTCTTCTCCCTTGTCCATAGACTTTATAGTTAGCATGAAACCTGATCGCTCAGTGATCTGATAATTACTCTCATCTCTCTTGATGGATTTAGCACTTAGGTTGAAAGTTTGTTTATTTAAAAGTCAGAAACCACTTAAAGTGAAGCTGTCAGCAGGAAAACATGGGTGTAAATGGTTACATAGTGCTACTCATCAGGATTCCGGGCATTCCTTTTTATCTCTATTGTATCTTCATGGCAAGATGGGCCTCCACAAACTTTTGTACATCTTTCTTTTAAAGACATTTAATAGGTCAGCTGACCTCTTTCAGCCAGTGAGCAGAGAGGTATGCGCTATTGTACGTCCCACACATACTACCTATTGGTTGCCATATAGTCAGTGCTATTATATTTAATAGTAATGCCTATATTCAAAACCGCAGAGAACACATCGTGCATTTCAGCCTTTAAGAGGTCAACTCCTTGTTAGTCCCAGTTATAATTCCACAAATATACAGTAAACTATGGTCCACGCCTTACCTTGGTAGAGAGGTCAGTAGTGACTTTCCAATTGCTCCAACCTAAAGAAAAAAAAAGAAAGAAAAAACTAAGTCTATATGCTAAATGGTGATAAAACAGCGATGCAAAAAACTTTGAAAAAAGTGACCTACAATATTTTTGTGTCCCAGTCTGTGGCGTCTATAGAAATAAATAAAAACCCTATGCTAGTTTGCATATGGTTGGACAGATGGTGTTCTATCCCTAGTGCTACATAACCTCCAAAATAGTTGTTCTGATATTAAAGAGCAGCTCTGAAGTATAATAAATAACTATTGCAGTGACTTTATTTTTCCAAATCCCAAATTTTTAACAATATTTGTTGCTTTGCAATATCAATGATCAGGGAATCTGTCAGCTTTTGACTGCTGAAGATTCCAATGTAGAGGATGGGGAGAGATGCTAAAACATAACTGAAGTTCGGGTTATGCCCTCGTAGTATCATGGGAACTGTTACTGCTCTGTGCGCTTTCCTGGCCCCTCCTGTCAGGTCTGAGCGACATCTGTCCTTTGTTAAGAAAAAAATATATAAATATATTGTTCCTGTTTACATTTTTACATTGAGTGGCAAGGGGGTGACATCGCCTCTCTGCTGCCACCACTGGCTGTGTTGGAAAATGCAGGGCTGCTTAAAGGGGTTGTCCGGCGATAAAAAATTATTCACAGAATAACACACATTACAAAGTATACAACTTTGTAATGTATGTTATGTCTGTGAATGGCCCCCTTCCCCGTGTTTCCCCCCACCCACGCTAGACCGGAAGTGTTGGTGCATTATACTCACCGCATGTGTGTCGTCCACGGTCTCGATCGTCAGCAGTGACGTCTTCTTCGTGAGTCCGGCGGATCTTCCCGAGTGCCTGCCAACCCTCTGCAGCGTCATCCGAAGCTCAGCCGCGATTGGCTGAGCATAACTGTGCTCAGCCAATCGCGTCCTGAGCGGCTGATGACGCGGCCACGTCATCAGCTGCTCAGCCGCGATTGGCTGAGCACAGTTATGCTCAGCCAATCGCGGCTGAGCTTCGGAATGACGCTGCAGGAGGGCGGCCGGCACTCGGGAAGATCCGCGGAACTCACGAAGAAGACGTCACTGCTGAGGATCGGAGACCGTGGTCGGCACGTGACAGGTATGTATAGCGCACCACACTTCCGGGTACACGGGTGGGGGTGGTGGGGACACGGGGAAGGGGGCCATTCACAGACATAACATACATTACAAAGTTGTATAACTTTGTAATGTGTGTTATTCTGTGAATAATTTTTTATCGCCGGACAACCCCTTTAAAGGGGGGTTTGTCTTGATGCTCAAACATATTTTTTCGTATGTTGCTGCCCATGGTGAGACTAACAAATTCCATACTTGTTATTATCTATTCAGTCTCTTCCCCAGTTCTGAGCTGCTGAGGCGCAAAAAAATGTGTGTGCGTTTTTTCTCTCTGTCTCCCCTTCCCTTCTGAGACAGCTGATGTAAACAAGTCCCTGACAGGCTTTATCTGCAACATTGTAGTTTCTTTGTAATGCTGGAAGGGTAATCTGAGGTCAAGTTGCTGATTAAGGGTCCATTTACACAGAATGATTATCTGACAGATTATCTGCCAAAGATTTGAAGCTAAAGCCAGGAATGGATTTAAAAAGAGGAGAAATCTTAGGCTGCATTCACACGTTCAGTGTTTTCCCTTTCCCGTCCGTGATGTGTGGTCCGGTAGCTACCTCCGTGATCCGTGCAAAACAGTCCGTTTTTCATCTGTTTTGTATCCGTGTCCATTTTTTTCATGGATCTGTGTTAAAGCATTTAAATTACATTGATTACATCAAATCCGTGTTTTTCACGGATGAACACGGATGTCACATCACCCCCGCCAATCAGCCTGCACTTCTCAGTGAACAGGGCAGGAAGCAGTTGTCGCCGTTCACTGTGTAGTGGTGGTGGCCTGTAATTGCAGCTCAGCTTCCATTCAAGTGAATGGCAGATGAGCTGTAGTAACAGGTCTGGCCTGCTTCCTGTCGCGCTCACTGTGTAGTGCAGACGCCGATCAGTGACTGATCGCCTACTCATAAGCATGTTTTGCCCGGAAAACCCTTTACTGTAACTGTAATCAAACAATAAATCCCATAGGCCTGTGCATATTTGGTGTATAACAGATCTTTATAATGGCTGAGCAGCAGACCATCGTTATTTGGGCACAGTACCGTCACAGATGCTGGATTTTAATTTCTCGTGATGTATCCCATGAAGCTGAAGTCATCGGCATGAATAACGTGCTGCTCTTGTGGCGAAGAAGCAATTTCTCGTAATTCTTCATCAATGGCCTTGCCCACTCCGACAGCATAGATGATGATGCCTGAGAAGGAGACAAAAGGATGCTGCATCATTACGTCATGGCCATTAAATCTACAACAACCTCCAAGTGACCTGACGTGACCACAACCGCCAGCGACTGAGGAGACCTGCGGGGCCGAGAGACTCCTAGAGCCAGATAGTGTGCAATAGTAATAATACAGTCACTGTAGCAGAGCTGGAACGGGCTGCGCAAACTTTATAAGAGTCTGGCTCCAGGATTTCTATTGAACAACGCCAACGTGCCTGCCCACGTAGCATTAGTCTGGGAATTCCTCCATCTATAGAAGTCTATGGGAGAAAAAAACGCAAAAAATTCTTAAATAAAAGCCACACCCTGAGCATGATGTGATTTTGGAAGACTAAAAATACTACTAGAGTGGAACCCCCCATCCTTCCCCAAATGCATGCCCTGTGGGTTATGGTGCGTTATATTTGCTTCTATTGAAAAATATCAAGTCTTCCAGTACTTATCAGCTGCATATGTCCTGCATGAAGTGGTGTTTTCTTTCCAGTCTGACAAAGTTGTTCTCTGCTGCCACCTCTGTCTAGGTCAGGAAACTGTCCAGAGCAGTAGTAAATCCCCATAGAAATCCTCTCCTGCTCTGGACAGTTCCTGACATTGACAGAGGTGGCAGCAGAGAGCACTGTGTCAGACTGGAAAGAAAACACCACTTCCTGCAGGGACATACAGCAGCTGATAATAGAAATAAAATTACAAATCTCTGGCACTTTCTGACACCAGTTGATTTGAAAGAAAAAGAAAAACTTCCCCTTTAAGGGGTTGTGCTAGACTGGAAAAAAGCTGATATCTTTCAACAACAGCGCCCACACCTGTCCATAGGCAATATGTGGTATGACATTGACATTTCATAAAGTGAAATGGAGCTGCTATACCAAGGCAATACCTTTAGACAGGAGTGGCGCTGTGTTTTTTCTTCTTTGGAAAGGATAGGTTAAAGCAGCTCTCTTGAAGTAGCCTTCCTTTCAAGTCAATGTCTGACTCTGACTTTAAGAAGCCTCTTAGAAAATGACTGGAGATTTAATAAGCCAAGCCAGAAATTCCTCAGAAGGCATCGGTTACATTTCTTTATTTCTTTTAACATACTTTACATATGTTATTCCTCCCCATGGCTGTGGTGGTCTGTGTATTGTATGGGTATAGAATATATGGGGTGCTATATGGAGGAGGGGAGGGGGGGCATGGCACATTGCACAAACCACGTACTGAAATCAATGGAAGCTTAAACAAAAGCAGGAAAGCAGATTATATGCAAATTTGAGAGTTCATTCCCCCCCCCCCCCCCCCCCCGAGTATTTTTTTTGACAGTGTGAACATACCCTTATCAAGCAGGCTCGGGCAGTATAGATTCCTCTGCCACCATTCTTCTCAATACTATAAATTGATGCAACAATGATGGTAAATTATTTTTCCCTCTTATAACAAAGCCCTCGCTTTTATCCTTGGTCTCTTTTTTCTTTTTAGTACAGAACGAAAGCCGATTCCTGTTCCCTGAGAAGCGGCGCAGTGGACTCATACACTATCATTGTCTCCTCGGACTGCTCGCCGTGAGGAGAATCGTGCTGCTGGTTAGGAAATCATGATACATCTTCTCGTTTCTATAAAGCTCCCGAGCCCCCTCCATGATAGAAGCCGGATGGATCATTCAGCCTCATTGTCTGGGACACGGCGGGAAGGTCCGCTGTGACCCTGTGAGAGAAGATACTAGTACTGTACAAGGGTCCTCAGCCATACAGACTGCTCCTGCTGGGGGGGGGTCCATTCTAATTACTGATCAAGGGCCCTATGATTATTAGTTATGTCTAAAAAAATTAGGACTTTGGTTGCTAGGGGCAACAATTACATAATGTTCTAAAAAAAGGAGGAATTTGGTTGCTATGGGCAACAATGACATAATAGTCGGAACAGTTTTTATGTATGAGGACCTGGGTGTGTGGGTGTTTTGCAGTGAAATCAGTAAAGCACCAATCTATGCTTTTTATAAAGAAAAAATGAGGAAGTTATTTGTTTACTGCATACGTGGGCTACACTTAAAGGGGTTATACAGACTTAGAAAAACATGGCCGTTTTATTTCAGAAACAGCGCCTCACCTGTCTTCAGTTTGGGTTCTGCAGCCTAGTTCCATTGATGTGAATGGAGCTGAACTGCAATGCAGCACACAGCCTGAGCACAGGGGTGGTGCTGTTTTTGCAAGAAAGTAGTTGTCTTCTTTCTAATCCTGTTTATAGGGTTTATCCCAACATATAAAGTTATCCCCTATGCATAGGATAGCAGCGGGGATCTGACCGTTAGTAAATGCAGTGGTAGGGCCCATGGTCAACCATCACTCTATTCATTATGGCACTTCCAAAAGTTGCCAGACACTAAACTGAGCCATAGACAGTGAATGGAGCAGTGGCCAAGAAACACATTCTGACACCATTCACTCATGAATCATAAATCAACTAGAGTCAGAAAGTTATATAGACTTGTAATTTAAAAGTCTTTCCAGTACTTATCAGCTGCTGTATTTCCGGCAGGAAGTGGTGTATTCTCTCCAGTCTGACAAAGTGATCTCTGCTGCCACCTCTGTTAGGAACTGTAGCAAATCCCCATAAAATTTTTTTTCCAGCTCTGGACAGTTCCTGACAGGGACAGAGGGTGCAGCAGAGAGCACTATGTCGGACTGGAGAGAATACACCACTTCCTGCTGGACATACAGGAGCTGATAAGTACTGGAAGACTTGATATTTTTAATAGAAATAAATTACAAATCTGTATAACTTTCTGAACCAGTTGATCTGAAAGAATTTGTTTGTCGTCAGAGTTCCCTTTACTTGCAGTAAACTTTTTAAAGGTCACCTGCCCCCACTTTTATGCTGCCTGAACCATGAGTCATGGAGGCGGTCCCCAGGGCTTCTCTCCATCCTACAAGCCTTTATTGTTCGATCGCTCCTTATACCAAAACTAGGCGAAATCTATCAATCTCGCCTAGTGGGATGTGAAGAAGCTGCAGGGACCTCCCAGATGACTTGTGGTTCAGGCAGCATGAAAGTGATGACAGGTTTCCTTAAAAAAACATATACCGTACTAAGATAAAAGAGATGAGACATAAAATACCATTTTGCTTTGCCCGGCTGGCCCAGTCGGCGACCTCATCTTGTGCTCGTCCGTCAGTAAACACAATGGCCACCCTTGGTACACCCAGGGACCGTCTCCGCGCACCCTGAGCCTCTGAAAAGCTTTTCTCATACATGAGCTTCAGAGCAAGTCCCGTCATGGACCCCTGCCCATGTATTTCATTAGGGACACAGCTTTCTTTATATCCTTGGCGGAGCTGTACTGAGCCATAGTGAACTCTGTGCGGACGTGAGTGGAGTACTGCACCAGTCCTACACGTGCGGCTTTCTGCGACACCTCCAGTGAGTCTATAATCCCATTGACAACTGCTTAACAAGCTCAAAGTTGTCTTCTCCCAGGCTTTTGGATCCATCGATGACAAACACCAAATCCACTGGTCCTTCTCCACACTCTGAAAACAGACACGCAGTACATATTATTCATCGTTTAGTCATATACTCATCTGGCTAGGAAATTCATTGCATCTTTCAGCTGTTTTAGTCGATGCTTGTATTGCCATAAGATACTAATTCTTGAGCATTTTTGTCTCTGCGTTGTGTGGGTTCTCTACTAATGACAAGTAGATAAATTGGCAAGTGGGTGTGGTCATTTACCTTGTCAACAAGGTGTCTACACAGGCAGTGGTGGTCTTTGGCACCAAGCACCCCAAGCGATCGCTTGGGGCCCCCACTCCCCGCTCTTGAGCTCAAGACCGCTGGACAGCGGCCGCTGCCCCGCTCGCTGCTGCCATTCTGAACTGTAACTATGATCACTCGTAATGAGCGCTCATAGTACTTGCAGCAGCACTGACAGGGCGGGAGACATTGGCTCCCTTCTTGTCAGTCACTCTTGTGGCAGCTTTGTCCTTTGGTGCCGGCGCTCCAGTGACATCACTGGAAGCATCAGGGCCAGGACAAGGGGAGTGCGGCCTCTTGTGATCGCAGGGAAAACCCTTCCTGCGGCCACAAGAGTGAAGAGAAGAGGAGACGCCCGAACCCAGGTGAGTGTTTGTTTTATTGTGTTATATACTATATGGGAGGGGGAGCACACAGGGGTCTGTTTAACTGGGGAGCGCACATCGGGGGTCTATATAAATGGAGGGAGCACACAGGGGGGCTATATAACAGGCGGGAGCATGCAGGGGGGCTATAGACTTACTGGGGCTTCACAGAGGGGTCTATATACTACTGGGGGCAGCACACAGGGGGGTCTGTATACTACTTGGGGCAGCAGAATGGGGTCTATATACAACTTGGAGAGCACATAGGAGGTCTATATCCAAGTGGGAGAGCACACAGGGGGGCTATATACTACTGGGGGAGCACACAGGGTGTCTATATACTACTGGTAGGGCACACAGGGGGTCTATATACTACTGGGGGAACCACACAGGGGGTTTATTTACTACGATGGAGCACACAGGGGTCTATATCCAAGTGGGAGAGCATACAGGGGGGCTAAATACCCCTGAGGGAGCACACAGGGGGCCTATATACAGTGGGGGAGCACACAGGGGGATATACAACTGGGGCAGCACACAGGGGGTCTATATACAACTGGGACAGCACACAGGAGGTCTATATACTTCTGGGGGAGCACACGGGGGGGCTATATATAACTGGGGAACACACAGGGGTCTATATACTACTGGGGAAGCAAACAAGGGGTATATACTACTGGTGGCAGGACACAAGGGGTATATACTATTGGGGGCAGCACACAAGGAGTATATATTACTGACAGTAGCGCACAAGGGGTATATACTACTGGGGCAACACACAGCGGTCTATTGTTTTGGAACGCGTGTTGAGGGGGGGCCCCAGACATAACCTCGCTTGGGGCCCCAGAAATGCCAAGACCGCCCCTGTACACAGGCTGGCACGAAGGAGTTAATAACAACCTTGGTGGTTTAGAGCATGGGTCTCCAAACTGCGTCCCTGCAGCTGTTGCAATACTACATTTTCCCATCATGCCTTGACAGCAAAATCCAAAGCTTTAGCGGTCCAGGCATGAGGGGAATTGTGGTTTTTGCAACAGCTGGACGGCCGCAGTTTGGAGACCTATGGTCTCTAGGTTAGGGCAATGAAGGAGTTGATAACATCCCTGGTGGTCTAGGGCAGTGACGGGGTAATAACATCCCTGGTGGTCTAGGTTAGGGCAATGAAGGAGTTAATAACATCCCTGGTGGTCTAGGGCAGTGAAGGAGTTAATAACATCCCTGGTGGTCTAGGGTTAGTAAAGGCGTTAATAACATCCCTGGTGGTCTAGGGCAGTGAAGGGGTTAATAACATCCCTGGTGGTCTAAGTTTAGGGCAATGAAGGAGTTTATAACCCTGGTGATCCAGGTCAGCAAAAGAGTTAAGAGGAACCGGTCACGTCCGTGATGGATTGTGAACCAGCCCCAGTATTTATAATCTTTAAAGTCTTAGATGGGTGGCAATTGCCACCACGCACCTGGTAACTAAGCACTGGGCGGAGCATGTAGCTGCTCTGCCTCCACACACTTTTTCAGCCACTCACTCTTAGTGAAGGAATTAATATCCCTGGTGGGATAGAGAAATGGTTGTAATCACTGGTTGACTATGGCAGTTTATAACATCCCTGGTGGTCCAGGGCAGTGAAGGAGTTAATACCATGCCATGTGGTGTTAGCACAGTTAATAACATCCCTGGTAGTCTAGTGCAGTGAAGGAGTTAATACTATCCTGGTGGTATAGGGCAGTGAAGGAGTTAATAACAATATCCCTGGTGGTCAGGGCAGTGAAGGAGTTAATTACAATCTCTGGTGGTCTAGGGCTGTATACTAGTCAACTACTGCACTGAAGGCTGAAGACCAGTCTGAATTAGGCCCCATCGCAGCTATATGTCTGCACTTGACTTTATCCAGTCATGTGACCTGAGCATCTTATGATGTTTTAGATATTTTCTCTAGACTGACCCATACTTTCTTGGGTGATTCGGTAACTTACACATGGAATAAAGTCTTTCTCAAGAGTTTCATTGTCAGTTATGAATTGTGTCCTAGATAAGCCCTGCACACAGTCCAATGCTGAGGGTGTTAAACTGTAATACCAGCTTTGACCACCAGATAGAGCTGTTAAGACACTAAAAGAATTTTTTTTTGTATTTTTTTCCCCCATAGATTGGTTTAGAACCCTCCACAGTTCTGCACCTGGAAGTCCTAAAATCAGCAAGAATCCATATAAACAGCACAGGGCTGGGACTGCTACAGTATAAGGGGTCTATGGGGTGTGGATGCCCGAGTTTGAATTATAGTTATGAATTATACATTTTATATTAATGACCTCCCTATAGAGTTTGTCAGCTCCCAGGTAGCATACAGTGCAGCGTATAGTTATATCTGGTTGGTTTGGAAGCTTATTGTGGCTTCAGATTCAGCCCATTCTATCCCTTCTTCCCTCGGCAGCACACGTCCTATATCGCCACTGTCACTCCTCTATTGAAGCTTCTCCTGTCAGGATTGTATTTTCTCCCCCACTAACTCTCAGTGACTGTAGATGTGTTACTTACAGCTACTGGCATGGTGCGAAATCTGTAACAGTGCAAATCACCCACCAAGTAGTCACATAGTCAGGTTTTAGCACCAAGAACTGAACTGAATCCTGGCAGGATAGAAAGAAAGATGTACATGCAGGTCCCAGGCTGTGCCTAGCCAATGGCAGTATACAGGAAGAGTCCTGGCACTCATTGAAGCTGAGGATGTGCGGTAGGTTTATTTTCACATAGTAACAGACATGAGCAGGATGCGCATCGGCAATACTGTGATTAATATAGAAACAGAAAAAGACCGGAAGAAAAAGACCACCTGGTCCATCTAGTCTGCCCTTTATATTATTATCTTAGGATAGATCAGGGCCGGCTATCAGCACAGGGCTTACTCGGGCAAAGTGTCAGGACCCACAGCGCCTCTAGGGGCCCAGAGAGGGGGAGGGGCCTGGTATTCTAATATTCCATGTAATACAGGGTGAGGGGCTGAACATCAGAAGACACAGGAGGCCGAGCAGGTCCTGCACAGAGAGAGAAAAGGGTAAAGGACCTGATCACATGACCTGAAAGTCTTCAACCTTCAGGGTGGAGAGCAGCCCGACAGCGAGGAAGGCGGAGTGCTGTGTGTCAGTGTCTGAGTGTGTCAGTCAGTCATTCAGTGTTAGTCAGTGTCTGTGTCAATAGAGTGTGTTTGTGTATGTTAGTGGTGTCTCAAGTGATTGTGCATACTGTGTGGGTGTTGGGTGCATAGTGGATGGATGAGGGCCGCAAAATCCTGGAGCCGGCCCTGGGGTAGATACAGGGGCGGGCTGGGCCGGGGGGCAGGGGGGCATATGCCCCCCGGGCCGGTCTTCCCCCAGCTGTCAGGGCCGCATGGCTGCTGACAGCTGGCTGGAGTCCTCAGTACCTCCCCTGCTTACAGCCCCGGCCTCTTCAGTCATATGTACCTGTGGCTGTGGTGGATCCGGACTGTGATGGAAGCGGCCGCCGAAGCCCCGCCCCCATGCCGGTAAGCCCCGCCCCCTGTATGGCCACTATGCTTTCTATAAGCCTAAGAGGCTTATGGTAAAAAGCAAACTGCTGTAGGCAGTATCTTCCTCCGGCCACCAGAGGCCGCTCTCTCCTCCCAGCTGGTTCTTCTGCAACTGGGCTAGAAGAGCCTGAAGACAGAGAAGATGGTGTCTGCAGCAAGCAAGGTACCTACACAGCAGGAGATCTACACAGCAGGCCATAGGGCAGGGGGAGGGAACCAAGGCCCTCAGCTGCTTCAAAACTACAAACTCCCATCATAGCTGGAGAGTGATAGGCTGTCCATGGATGATGGGAGTTGTAGTTTTGCAACAGCTGAAGAGCCAAGGTTCCCCCTCCCTGACATAGAGGATACATATATACAGGAGACCTACACAGGAGGATACATATATACAGGAGACCTACACAGGAGGATACATATATACAGGAGGAGACATACAAAGGGGTACATAGAGCATACATATATACAGGAGGAAGCATATATACAGGGGTACATAGAGGATACATATATACAGGAGGAGGCATATATACAGGGGTACATAGAGGATACATATATACAAGAGGAGACATACTGAGGAGTATATAGAGGATACATATATACAGGGGGAGACATACAGAGGGGTACATAGAGGATACATATATACAGGAGGAGACATATATACAGGGGTACATAGAGGATACATATATACAGGAGGATACATCTATACAGGGGTACATATAGGATACATATATACAGGAGGAGACATATACAGGGGTACATAGAGAAAAAGAAATGGTGTGGAGACAGCATCCATCCAGTGAAAAAATATTTTTACTTTATTTTAAGCCATTGCATATAAAAAGATTACGACGTTTCGGCTCTAACACTGAGAAAGGCTCAGGAGTGTTAGAGCCGAAACGTCGGTAATCTTTTTATATGCAATGGCTTAAAATAACAGTAAAAATTTTTTTTTTTCACTGGATGGATGCTGTCTCCCACACCATTTCTTTTTCGCTATTGAGTATCAGGTGTGGGCCCACCTGACGGAGACTGTGCATCCCTGGGAGGTTCCGCTGTTCCAACCTTGGACTTTACCAGGGGTACATAGAGGATACATATATACAGGAGGAGACATATATACAGGAGGAGACATACAGAGGATACATATATACAGGAGGATACATATATACAGGGGTACATAGAGGATACATATATACAGGAGGAGACATACAGAGGATACATATATACAGGAGGAGACATATATACAGGGGTACATAGAGGATACATATATACAGGAGGAGACATATATACAGGAGGAGACATACAGAGGATACATATATACAGGAGGAGACATATATACAGGGGTACATATAGGATATGTATATACAGGAGGAGACATACAGAGGGGTACATAGAGGATACATATATACAGGAGGAGACATACAGAGGGGTACATAGAGGATACATATATACAGGAGGAGACATACAGAGGATACATATATACAGGAGGAGACATATATACAGGGGTACATAGAGGATACATATATACAGGAGGAGACATACAGAGGATACATATATACAGGAGGAGACATATATACAGGGGTACATAGAGGATACATATATACAGGAGGAGACTTATATACAGGAGGAGACATACAGAGGATACATATATACAGGAGGAGACATATATACAGGGGTACATAGAGGATACATACATACAGGAGGAGACATACAGAGGATACATATATACAGGAGGAGACATATATACAGGAGGAGACATACAGAGGATACATATATACAGGAGGAGACATATATACAGGGGTACATAGAGGATACATACATACAGGAGGAGACATACAGAGGATACATATATACAGGAGGAGACATATACAGGGGTACATAGAGGATACATACATACAGGAGGAGACATATATACAGGAGGAGACATACAGAGGATACATATATACAGGAGGAGACATATATACAGGGGTACATAGAGGATACATACATACAGAGGAGTTAGGGCTGGGCGATTAATCAAATTAATTTGCCCAGAAGGTTAGAATCAATTTCGATTAAAACCGTAAATTCAATTTTCACAAAAAATCATTGCAGGTGGAGCAGCGTAGAGTGACGGGTTGGCGGTCCGGGCAAGAGGTGCAGGTCAAGCAGTCGGCGCGGAGGTGAGGTGCATGGCGGGCGGGCGGTGCGTGGAGTGTCGGGCCGGAGGTGAGGTGCAGGGCGGTCGGCAGTCCGCCTAACAGAGCCGCGACTGACCTACCCCAGCTATACATATCACGTCCTGCTCCCCTCCCGGCCACACGTGCAGGTCCCCGGTCTCTGGAGGAGGCTGCAGGGACTGTAGTGGTGATAACGTTGCTTCGGGTCCTGGAGCTGAACAGCGGGATCTGCATCCCCCGATCCCGCTGTACAGCTCCAGTAATGGCAGTGACGCTATCACCTCTACAGTCCCTGTGGCCTGCTTCAGAGACCGGGGACCTGCACGTGTGGCCGGTAGGGGAACCTGTGTGCCGGGGTGAGAGGAGGA
Organism: Dendropsophus ebraccatus; assembly: GCF_027789765.1. Lineage (NCBI taxonomy): Eukaryota > Metazoa > Chordata > Amphibia > Anura > Hylidae > Dendropsophus > Dendropsophus ebraccatus. The sequence continues at coordinate 17,502 of NW_027210439.1, read as the reverse complement.
GGGATATGTGCACTCCTGCCCAATCACCCCCAGCTGCCCAATCCCTCTAGAGTCACCCCCAGTCTGCCTCAGTCCCCCTCTGTCACCCCCAGCTGCCCCAGTCCCCCTAGAGTCACCCCAGTCCCCCTCAGTCATCCACAGTCTGCCCAGTCCCCCTCAGTCACCCCAGTCTGCCCCAGTCCCTCTCAGTCATCCACAGTCTGCCCAGTCCCCCCTCAGTCGCCCAAGTCTGCCCCAGTCCCCCTTCAGTCACCCCCAGTCTGCCCTAGTCCTCATTCAGTCAACTCCAACTGCCCCAGTCCCGCTTAAGTCAACCCCAGTTTGCCCCAGTCCCCCTCAGTCACCCCCAGCTGCCCCACTCACTCCCCAGTTTGCCCCGTACACCCCCAGCTCTCCCAGTCATCCCCAGCTGCCCCAGTTTCCCCCAGTATGCCCTATCACCTCTCATCTATACCTTTATTCCTACTACACCCCTCATCTTTACCTGTACTACTACAGCCCACATCTATACCTGTACTACTAATCCCCCTCATCAGTATTACTAATACCCCCCATATCTATACCTGTACTACCTCACCCCTCATCTTTACCTGTACTACTACACCCATTATCCACTATACCTCCACTACTACACTCTACCTAGATGGAGGCACCATGTGTCCCGCTACCCCCCCCCCCTCGCTTATCCCGGAAATGCCCGCGCCTGCATGTGTCCCTGCTACATAGAGGATACATATATACAGGAGGGCATAGAGGATACATATATACAGGAGTACATAGTGGATACATATATACAGCAGTAAATAGAGGATACATGTATACAGCAGTACATAGAGGATACATATATACAGGGGGAGGCATATATACAGCAGTACATAGAGTTATACATATATATACAGGAGGACATAGAGGAGGCATCTATACAGGAGGACATAGAGGATACATATATACAGCAGTACATAGAGGAGACGTATATACAGAAGTATATAGATGATACATATATACAAGAGGAGACCTACACAGGAGTACATAGAGGAGACATATATACAGAAGTACATCGAGTGATATAAACTATTGTAAAAATACAGTAACCCCAGCTTTCCCAGCATCTTGCGTAGTAGTCAGTATAATGAGGGTCAGGCAGCTTTCCCAGCATCTTGTATTTGTAGTCAGTATAATGGAGGTCACCCAGCTTTCCCACCATCTTATCCTCAGTATAATGGAGGTCACCCAGCTTTCCCACCATCTTATACTCAGTATGATGGAGGTCACCCAGCTTTCCCACCATCTTATACTCAGTATGATGGAGGTCACCCAGCTTTCCCACCATCTTATACTCAGTATGATGGAGGTCACCCAGCCTTCCAGCATCTTGTACACAGTTTTATGGGGGTCACCAGCTTTTCCACCATCTTATACTTAGTATGATGGAGGTCACCCAGCTTTCCAGCATCTTGTACACAGTATTATGGGGGTCACCAGCTTTTCCACCATCTTATACTCAGTAGGATGGAGGTCACCCAGCTTTCCCAGCATCTTATACTAAATATGATGGAGGTCCACACAGCTTTCCCAGTATCTTGTAGTCAGTATGATGGAGGTTACCCAGCTTTCCCACCATCTTATACTCAGTATGACGGGGGTCACCCAGCTTTCCCACTATCCTATACTCAGTATAATGGAGGTCACCCAGCTTTCCACAGCATCTTATACTTAGTATCATGGAGGTCACCAGCTTCCCAGCATCTTATAATCAGTATGATGGAGGTCACCCAGCTTTCCAGCATCTTATACTCAGTATGATAGAGGTCACCCAGCCTTCCCACCATCCTATACTCAGTATAATGGAGGTCACCCAGCTTTCACAGCATCTTATACTTAGTATCATGGAGTTCACCCAGCTTTCCCAGCATCTTATACTCAGTATAGATGGAGGTCACCCAGCTTTCCAGCATCTTGTACTCAGTATGATAGAGGTCACCCAGCTTTCCTAGCATCTGTCTATGGGACCGTTCTGTGTCATCACTGAGCCGCCCCATAGACTTATACAGGAAAGTGAGTTCTGACCCTTTCACAGGGCACAGTAGGATATTTGGTCACAAATGACTGGAAGGACCGAAGATGTTATAGGTAAGAGGTAAGAGGCCAGAGTGGTCCTTTAAGGATGGGCTGCCAGCCTGCTACTCATGGGCCAGTGCTGTGTACTTGCCCCCCGGGCTAAAATTTTCCAGCCAGCCCCTGGTAGATATATATTTATCCCAGGCAGGTTTATATTTAGTTACTGTAGATTTACCTACCACATCTGCTGTTAGTTTGTTCCAAGCAATCTACTACTCTTTCAGTAATGTAATATTTTCTCACGTTGCTTCTAATCTTTCCCCAATAACCTCAGATTACAGATAGAGATACAAGCAGTTGAGAAACACGCGTCCTGCTCATATATATTATAATGTGAAACAAACCTTTCAAGCATCTTCAACCTCTGCTGTGGGTTCTTCTATATAATGAAATGGTCAGGTTACTAGGATACTAGGTCAGTAGGTCTGATAATGCAATCCGTCTTTACTATAGAAGCTTATATTACAGTGCATTTTTAATACCCATAGACAAACCACGTACGACAAATCTGTCTCGCTATTTATCAGTAGCGGCTATGGGCGACCTCTCTGTAATCTCCATCCCCATAGGTTTTGTACTGCAGGCCTAGTTTATCTAATCATATAGAATCCTGGGAGCTGCGGAGATTTAAGCCGGACACAAAAACAGATTATGCATCTGAAATTTCTCACCAACTGTTCCCGTCTGATTCGTATTGTTTGTGGCGGCAGATTACTTGTACAGACAAATCCTATTGTGCAATTTGTGGTTAATCAGTTTTTCCTGCCTTAACTCCTTCTGTTTTATATGAGACGCTAATGACACACAATGAGGCTGCAGCCTAAAAAGCACAAAAACTAATGAATATTAACTTACTGGTTTGTCACCCAACATAACCCTACCGTGTCTTTTTCTATCCTACACATTAGTTTCCATTTCTTATATAGTCATGTATATACACTTAAAGGGCTTATCCAGGATTAGTAAAAGCATAACTACCTTTTTGCAAAAACAGCGCCACCCCTGTTGTCAGGTTGTGTGTGGTATTACATTTCAGCTCTATTCACTTCAATAGAACTGATCTGCACAACCCACACCCAAACTGAGGACAAGAGCGGTGCTGTTTCTGAAGGAAAGCAGCCATGTTTTTCTAAGCCTGGATAAACCCATTAATCTTTATTATATATGGGGACCAAACCTTACAAAACACATACATTTACATTTGAAAATTTTTATTTATATCATGTTCATAGAAAGCCTCTTTTCCTCTGCTGATTGAAACTCTTCATTGTGCTAATCCTCCTCCTATTTCTCCTGTACATATATGAATACTTTGACAACTGGGTGTTGCCAGTTAGGGGCGTGTCCTTACACACACTGACACTGTCCAATCAGCGCTGGCAGTTCCAGAATGGTAACACCCTGTTGTAAATTTATAATAAGGTAGTAATATTCTGAAAGGAGAACAGCAGAAAGGCACAATGTAGAATGCTCCAGAATTGTTACATCACAGAGAATATAAGTATTAAAACAGAGGTGACAAGTTCTTTGAAGATTTATATATATATATATATATATATATATTATATATCCCTCCTTTTGAGTAATACTCACTTTTACATTTTTTGCCATCATCCGCCAATATGTATCCTTCAAAGCATTTGCAGATATATGAATCCTCATTATTTACACAGAGATGCTCACATCCGTGCTCACTGGTTTTGCAGGAGTCTTTACCTGTGAATAGAAGGATATGTAGTTACCAAAAAAGCAGCAGGATTGGGTCTAATGTGGTGATTTGGTTTAGAAAATCATGTGTTAAAATACTGGAGTTATGATTTATTTGTGCACTATGCAATACTTCATTTCCCCTGTGGGGGCGCTGTGTGGGAATTGAACACCTGAGCATACATCATTCTCAGTAAATCCAGCAAAGCAGACGCAGGGCAGAATTTCAACTAAGAGTGGCATTTCATGTGAAGTTTCCCCTTACTGTCAGGTTACTTCAAAGATTCCGCCAGAGTATTCCTTTACCAATGAAGGACATGCTGTTAAGTTATGCAAATCAAGGAAGTAGCAGATATTCATAGAGAGGAGTCAGCCCTTGTGGGTTCAATGGCGCATGTATTCCACCAGTTGTACAGTTGTGTCTAATAATTTTTGAGCCTGATGAAGGGCACAACCTGCTCGTAACGCCACATATTCATTCATCATTATTGTGGCGCAGTCTTTGATCCAGCACACGGATAGCTTAAAAGCACATTTATGGTGTACCGATGATTGTCTTCTATCTGTACTTCTATTGTGTGGTCTGTGGTGAACCACAAGAATCTGGCTCCAATCACTTATCTCTATGAGAGTTCTGTCTGACAATTCTAGACTGGAGATACAACTGCAGGGAGAAAGGCTAGACTATGGACATGCAGTTATATTTGCTTCTACATGTGCACCAAGAAAGCATCCATTCTAGAGATGAACACAACTGGAGCATGCTCGAGTCAGATCGTTCAGCATTTGATTACCAGTGGCTAAAGAAGTTGGATGCAGGGAGTCCAGGAAACAATGGACACATGGCATACATGAATCCTGTTGAAAACCTTAATTCTTAACCTACTTTTGAGTATTACTCACTTTTACATTTTTTTCCATCATCCGCCAAGATGTAGCCTTCAAAACATTTGCAGATATATGAATTCTCATTATTTACACAGAGATGCTCACATCCGTGCTCACTGGTTTTGCAGAAATCTTTACCTGTGAATAGAAGGATATGTAGTTACCAAAACAGGTATCAATATACAGGAAAGTCACGACTGGGTCTAATGTGGTGGTTCATATAGAAAGCCCAGTTTCCTGGAGGACTATAACAAATTATCATACACTTTTAGCCATAAAGTTGTGCAAATGGAGGAAATAGCAGGTATTTATAGAGAGGACGCCATACTTGAGAGTTAATTTATTCTACCAGTTGAGTAAGCCTAAAGACAGGCATAACCTGTTCGTAACGCCACAAATTTAGTCTTCATTATTGCGGTACAGTCTTTGATCTAGCACACATCTGGATTCAGTTGTGGTGTGCTGATGATTCCTTCCTATCTGTACTTCTATTGTGTGGTCTGTGGTGAAACACAAGAATCTAACACCCCCCCCCCAATCACTTATCTCTATGAGAATGGTAGCCGACATTCTTAGACTGGAGATATAACTGCAAGGTGAAAGGCTAGGGACATTCAGTTATGTTTGCTTCTACATGTGCACCAAGAAAGCATCTATTACCATTGCTCTTCTACTTCTCACAGGTATCAGATATTTCCATTCCCTGGCTAGGAGGCAACCTATTAACATAGTAAGAGGCCAGTCCAGTGAAGCCTTGCCATACCGTGTCTGTACATTCAGCATTACAGAGTTGTCTTTTTACTTTGCAGATGACGCAGATGCAGCGGACTACATCATTACCATACAGCAAAATCTTTCCTTTCCAGTCTGACACAGTGCTCTCTGCTGCCACCTCTGTCCATGCCAGGAACTGTCCAGAGCAGGAGAGGTTTTCTATTGGGATTTGCTACTCTGGACAGTTCCTGTCAGGGACAGAGGTGGCAGCAGAGAGCACTGTGTCAGACAGGAAAGAATACACCACTTCCTGAAGTCATTTATAAATCTGTATGACTTTCTGACACCAGTTAATTAGAGAAAAAAAATATTCTGCATAGTATCCCTTTAACTGGAAGTTGACCCCTGTGCATAAATCATGCAGGATATGCAGAGTCCCTTTAAATAGGATACAATTCTACATTGCTGAAAACTCTATAGAGAAGTATCCAGGCTTACTGGGGGTTCTGTACTAATCTGTTTGTTACAAAGCACATAAAGCGTTGACCGATATATGACGATTTTCCTTCCGCGTCTCTTTGTTCCACCACATTACTTAGCTTCTAGTATAATTTTAATGGGCTTTATACACATCAAAATGACACAGTCTGCACTGAAGTCTCCTCATTATAATGCTTACTGTTAGATACCATTGATGTTGAACTTAGCAGAAATATGGAAGAAAAAAAAAACATGCTAATGAATAGGCGTTCAAAGTTCTGCATATTAAGTTGCACATAAAACCAGAAAGAAGATGTAATGGACCTTGAAATCTGTCCTATGGTCACTTACAAAATGTAGACTCTGTAAGCCGCAATCTGGAGAGTGGGGTACAGAGTGTAAGCGGTTACCACTAGGAAATAGTTACAGATTGGCAGCAGTGGCACTGGTCAGGAGTCAAAGGTTATTACCAGGAGAGCAGAGAGAATGTGCCCATGGGAGGGAGGAGGCCTGCATTCTGCGCCTCCATGATGCCAGGCCAAAGGTTGAGACCAGAGTATAGTCAGGAACACACTAGAGGTCAGGAGTAACATTACAGGTACAGTCATAGGGGGGCATTAATTAAAGCCCCGTCCCCTTTTCCCGGACTGATTTACTAAGAGGCTCATGCCAGCCGATCCCGCTTATGGCGCAGGTATTCCTAGACAAATCTACACCTGCTCGGGAGCACACGAAAATTTGGTGCAGGGGAAGGCTACTCCTCCTCCCCGTCTTGCCACACACCCCTACCCATTCATCAGCCAAGTGGGGGATATAGCTGGTGTATGCCATGGAAAAGGGGTGAAACTGCCCCTTTCTATGGCGTACTCTAGGGGCGCACATTGATAAATGTCCCCCATAGTGTCTAAGTGTCAAGACAGGAATAACTAGAGTCAGGACCAGGAGTAGTACCACAAGTACCATTTATAAATCAAGAAATATTAACTTAGAGAAAAGATGGGGACCAATATCCGAGATCAAAACAGATATCCCACTACGGTGTCAACTTTTGCCAACCAGAAAGGTCTGGTTCTTCTTCCTTCGTCCGTATCTGACACTCAGGACAATATCCCTTCCCTTTTTTTTTTTTACTAACAATGTAGTTCCTTAGGAGAGGTAGTGTTCTGTAAAAAGTGTTGGACTGGGGTATCTGGGGCCCACCAATGAAGAACCAATGAGAAACGACATGTCGGTCAGTGTTTGTGCAGGTTCTAAAGCTGGAGGCCACCGGACTGCCTGTACAAGTCCTTACAACCTGTAGCAAAAGAGATCAAGTAACACTAGATCCACTCTCTCCAGGGGTCCCATAGCAGCCGTGTGGTCTGTCTCTTTGGTACGTTCCCCCTTGGTAACCATTACAGTCATATTTCAAGAATTCTCTACTAACCACCAGCAAGAACCCAGACGAGGTAACGTATGACCTTCTAGGATTACTCCAAAACTTGCCGTGAATTTTTGTGGTAGTGTTTTAACCTCTGATGCTCTCTGCCAAGAGGCTACAACTGATGATGTCAACATCTGAGCTGCTCCAAAGGGTCTGTGCACGTAAAGACTTAACATAGAGCAAACACTGCAATTATTTATTGGCATCTGGACTGCGGTTTGTCTAGAACGGAATAAGAGGCTCTTACTCTGACAGGACTTCTTATCATCCCGAAGAAAATATCCTTCGAAGCACTGACACTCGTAGGAGCCTTCTGCATTAACACACAAGTGCTCACAGCCGTGCTCATTCACAGCGCAGTGGTCGATAGCTGAAACGATAAGATGCAATTGCTGGGTATTAGATTGATCAAGTCAGCAGCCAAGTTTTCTCACCAAATGTGGAACGTTTCAGCAGTAACGTAATGCCTTCGTCTTCCTTGCCGAAACGTTGCATCATTGTTGGGTGAGAATTAGAGGAGGTAGAAGCTGTGCTTGTAAAGGAGAATATGGCATCCAGGTGAACATGGCAAAAAAAACCACAAGACAAGTTTCTAGCCATATGGTCTCCCTGGGCCAGTTATGGGGATTTTCATGAGCCTGTACGCACTGCACAGTCTGCACCCATAACACGCACGGGCACAGGGGCGTGTGCCTTTTGGTGAATCCGGCTGGGAAAAGGGGATGGGGCATAAGTTAAGACCCGTGTGCGACAACGCCGATAAATCCCCTTAGTGTTTTTTTTTGTAAACAATCATGATTACTTGGAGATGCTTATTATTGGGCTGTTATCTCATACTTTTATTCTATGAACTCTTTGTATGAAAACGTCTGTACAGCTTTGGAAAATTTCAATAAAATATGTTAAAAAAAAAAACAACAAAAACTAAAACACAACTTTTTGACCAAAACATATTGAATGCAAGAATAAAAACAACTCTGCTCCATATGACGGCAAAGTCATAAAGTTTTACCATATGGACCCATAGAAGTTCAGCCAGCTGGTTGGTTTGTAGTGTTAGGCACTAGATGAGGTTGCAGTAAGTGAGTGGATGAGCAAAGGTGGCCATACATACTAAATAGCTATTGGCCGAACATTTGTCTAATAATCCCTATATAGATGACTGTTCAGCATGGTCTAAACTTCATGTGTTCATATGTTGCCACTGTGATGCTTAAACAGAATAATTATGTTATCATTGTCTCACCCCATTCTTTGCTCATGGCGACAACACTATAACAGTATCATAAAACTATGCTCAGGGTATAATAGGAGATCTTCTTACCTCTACAAGTCTTCTGATCATCCGTCAATACAAACCCTTCACGGCACTGGCACTTATATGAGTCTTCTGTGTTTGTGCAGATATGCTGGCAGCCGTGGTTAGACTCCGAGCAATGATCCACTTCTAATAAGAAATACAGATGAAAAGGACACGTTATAATATAGTTGTGCAATGTATTATTTTGTATTGTATAAATTATTAGTTGGTATTGGACACAAGAGAATTATTCGTTTTTGACCGATATTGAGGAGGAAGCGAGCACCGACTTTTCAGGTTAGAGCTCGTTTCCTTTTTGTTCCCCACTCGCTGTCTGTGCGTGTAATAGTGGGGGTCCGTGGGAGGAGATTGTCATTGTTTTGATCGGTCATGTTTAAAAACGACGATCAGCCGACATTTTGCATGTCAGCTGATCGTTGCCTCTTAACATGACCTATTACACCAAACAATTATTGTCCGGAACGGCTGGTAATTGGCAAAGTATGGCCAATAATTGTTTGGTGTAATATGGCCCTAAGGGCCCTATAATAGCGATAATCATCTCAATCGACCGATTGGGCAAAGGCAGCATGGACATTGCTAACGATGTCTGTGCAGCCTCTGCTAAATGATTATCGGTCCAGTAAATCAGCGCCGATCTAGCAGATCAGCAATGGTTTACAATATTGATCGGGCCGTCATAGCTGTATTCATAGTTGTACAGTAATTGTTCTGTTTTCAATAAATGTATATATATAATATATATATATTATATATATATATATAAAAGCCCAAGCTGAACTTCTGCTCCAGGACCCATGAGCCTTCAGCTACACTCACTATAAAACACCATCACACCTCTTACTATCCACCCAGGAGACAGCGCTGAGAAGCAACGACAACCTCTGCCCCACTGTTACTACACCACTGCGGATACATATATATATTGGAACGTTTCCACCCATGGTTTGCATAACCTCACTATACATAGAATGACGACTTTTTTCCATGCCGTTTTCCTTTGTTGAAATTCCATGTGGAACAACATAACTCATCATATGATTTTCCACAAGAGCAGAACCAAGGCTCAACTCTCTATGGGACCTGGATGCTGAGGTCACTTCTGGGACAATTAACCTGCCGTATTAATCAGCGGCTCCATCAAGGCGAGTTACGTGTATTAGACATCATACATGGCTGTGGTGGGGTCCGCCATCATTACCATGTAACTCTAGAGGAGCCGGTGGACCAGAGTCCCTGATTTCACCTAGTTATATTATTGCTGACACCTGACAAAGAAATAATGGGGGAACAATGATAATTCCGTACAATGGAAGATCAGGACCATATCTTATAAAAATGCACCCGCTGATGTTTCCCGTAATCCTTACTACATAAATGCTGTATGCCTGGCAGACAGGCTTATGTTGTAAAGGGTCACTACCTATAAAGTACTGTAGACTATTGGAAATTTTATGTAAACCAATTGCAATGAAAGACTATAAGAGTTATGGGGTCAGGCCCTCACCAGGAGTCGAATTGATGCACTGTATAGTAAGACTAATGGTATTTCTATCATTTGATCTAACACTGCCTACATTTGACCTAATATTCTAAGATCTCTTGAACCCCAAGTAAAACAATAGAATTTTGATATTCTTTATTACTTGGATCTGACCCTTGCTGGTTGTAAGAATTATAAGCAGCATCAGCCAAGTGTCCATCTATACAAAACACATGCAGGCCCACTATCTTAAAGGGATACTTTCATCTCAGCACGTCGATCACTGAATATCCAACTGCTGGGACCCCATCCATCCTAAGAATGGGATCACCCTGCAATGAATGAACCACTGAACTTGCCTAAGCGGCCAGTGTTTCATTATTCTCTATGGGGACAAACTTTTCTATTAACCATTAACCCCTTCAAGACCAAGCCTATTTGCACCTTAATGACCAGGCTCATTTTTCTAAATCTGACCTGTCTCACTTTATGCGCTTATAGCTCAGTGATGCTTTAACGTATGCTAGCGATTCTGATATCAGCAAATTACCACATTTTCGTGAAAGTTTTCAAAACTGATTTTTTTAGGGACTTTTTTAAGTTAATTTAGGAGGCTTGTATACTGGAAACCCCCATAAGTGACCCCATTTTGGAAACTCCACACCTTAAAGAATTAATCTAGGGGTATAATGAGCATTTAACCCTACAGGGGCTGGAGGAAAGTATTCACCAGGTTCACACTACGTATATTCAGTCAGTATTGTGGTCCTCATGTTGCAACCAAAACCAGGAGTGAATTGAAAACACAGAAAGGATCTGTTCACACAATGTTGAAATTGAGTGCATGGCCGCCATTTAATGGCAAATATTTGCTGTTATTTTAAAACAACGGCTGTTGTATTGAAATAATGGCAGTTATTTACTGTTATATGGCGGCCATCCACTCAGTTTCAACATTGTGTGGACAGAGGCTTTCTGTGTTTTCAATCCACTCCTGGTTATGGTTGCAATGTGAGGACCACAATACTGACTGAAATATACGTAGTGTGAACCCAGACCTTAAGCCGTAAAAAAATGACAAATTAAAATTTTCCAATAATATATACGTTTAGATTAAAGTTTCTCATTTTCAAAAGGAACATGAGAGAAAAAGCACCCCAAAATTTGTAACGCAGGTTCTCTTGAGTACTACGGTACCCCATGTGGGCGTAAACCACTGTATGGGCACACAGGAGGGCTCAGAAGGAAGGGAGCGCCAATTAGCTTTTCCATTGCAGATTTTGCTGAAGAAGTTTCCGAGCGCCAGGTGTGTTTGCAGTGCCCCTGTAGTGTCAGCAGAGAGAAAACCCCCCCATAAGTCACCCCATTTTGGAAAGTGCACCCCTCAAAGAATTCATCTTTGGGTACGATGAGCATTTTGACCCCACAGGTGTTGGAGGAAAGTATTCAAAATTAGACAGTAAAAATGAAAAACTCGAATTTTTTCAATACTATGTTCGTTTAGTTTGAAATTTCTCAATTTCACGAGGAACAAGAGAAAAAAAGTACCCCAAATTTGTAACGCAGGTTCTCCTGAGTAAAAAGGTACCCCATATGTGGGCATAAACCACTGCATGGGCACACAGCGGGGCTCAGAAGGAAAGAACGGCCAATTCGCTTTTTCAATGCAGATTTTGCTGAAGAAGTTTCTGAGCGCCAGGTGCGTTTGCAGTGCCCCTGTAGTGCCAGCGGAGTAAAATCTCGCCACAAGTCACCCCATTTGGAAAGTACACCCCTCAGAGAATTCATTTTGGGGTGTGGTGAGCATTTTGACCCCACAGGTATTAGAGGAAAGTATTCAAAAATAGACAGTAAAAATGAAAAACTCGAATTTTTCCAATAATATGTTCCTTTAGTTTGAAATTTCTCAATTTTAAAAGGAACAGGAGAGAAAATTCCCCCCAAAATCTGTAACACAGGTTCTCCTGAGTAGAACGGTACCCCATATGTGGGCATAAACCACTGTATGGGCACACAGCAGGGCTCAGAAGGGAAGGTTATTAGAATAGCACAGTTACTAAAATAAAAAAAATAAAAAAGAGATTACAGGTAATGGAGGTGGTTACGGGCAACCTGGGGTGGTTCCGGGTAATCTGGAGGTGGTTACGGGCAACCTGGGGTCGTTATGGGTAATCTGGGGTGGATACAGTCAACATGGGGTGGTCACGGGCAACCTGCTGTGGTTACGGCAACCTGGGGTGGTTAGAGGCAACCTGGGGTGGTTAGAGGCAACCTGGAGTGGTTACGGGCAACGTGGGGTGGATACGGACAACCTGCTGTGGTTACAGACAATCTAGGGTGGTTACAGGCAACCTGCTGTGGTTACAGGAAACATGGGGTGGTTACGGGCAACGTGGGGTGGTTACGGACAATCTAGGGTGGTTACGGACAATCTGGGGTGGTTACGGATAAACTGAAGTGCTTATAGGTAATCTGAGGTGGGTACCTGTAATCTGGTGTGGTTACGGGCAATCTGGAGGGGGTCATTGGCAATTTGGGGTGGTTAGAGGCAACGTGCGGTGGTCAGAGGCAAGGTGCGGTGGTCAGAGGCGACGTGCGGAGGTCAGAGGCGACGTGCGGAGGTCAGAGGCAAGGTGCGGCGGTCAGAGGCGACGTGCGGCGGTCAGAGGCGACGTGCAGTAGTCAGAGGTAATGTGTGGTGGTTGCGTGCAATCTGGGGGGTTACATGTAATCTGGCATGATTACGGGCAACCTGGGGGGTTATACGCAACCTGCAGTGGTTACAGGCAACCTGGGGGGGTTACAGACAATCTAGGATTGTTACGGATAGACTGAAGTGCTTATAGGTAATTTGGGGTGGGTACAGGCAATCTGGAGGGAGTCACTGGCAACATGCGGTGGTTACGGGCAACGTGCGGTGGTTACGTGTAATCTGGGGGGTTATGTGCAATCTGTCGTGATTACGGACAACCTGGGGTGGTTACAGGCAACCTGGGGCGGTTACGGGTAATCTGGGGGGGTTAGGGGTAATTTGGTAGTAAACTGCACTTATTGCTATAATAAAAAGTGTGTGTTTTATTTTTTTTTATGTTTCTCACTTTTTGTACTTTACACATTCATTTTCACTGTATTACTGTGATTACTGTGATATTTTCTATCACAGTAATCATAATTCAGTGACAGAGCCAAATCTACATTGCATTCTGCCCACCATCCTCTCTGTATGCAGACCTGTGATTATAATCATTTATTTTATAGCCATGAACTCGAATGATCAGGATATACAAGGCTATAGATTCTCTAGTGTACAACATGATCAAATTGTGCATGAAATTAGAAGAGGCCATTGACAATAGAATATGACATGAATACATTGCTTACCATAGAACGGGGGTCTGATGCGGTAATGTATGACAACTTTCTGGAGTGGCTCTTCATGTGTTTTCTACTGACAGTACTATATATAATTTACTGCCTGTAGATTGTTCTTAGTGAAAAATAACTCTTTTATTTGTTGCAGGCGGGTGGCCTTGTTCTTGCTGGTTGGCACTCGCTTGCATCCCTGCACAGCCCCATATAAGGACCCTTAGAAAAGGTTTTCACCGATATGGTTGATCGGTGGGGTGCCAACACCCAACAGTTGGCTATTTCTTGTGTAGTGACGGCATCACAGTACTGCAGCCTCAGCTCCTGTTTACCTTGCCGATAAAGTTTTGAAAGGAGCCAACTGCCTATTGTGGCTCCTGTGGATAGGATTTCAATTGTTTGATTCTTGACAAACCCTTTAAGAGCTGCGGAAATGCTGTGAAGGGAGCCAGAGTCAGTTGGCTTAGTTCACTGCATAGTGGCCATACCTTGTTACTACAGCCTAGCATCTCGCTCACTTAAAGGGGTTTTATTATCTTAAAGGAGTCCCTTCACTGCCCGACCACTTCTCTCCTAGTTGATGTCTGTTTCATAGCTCCCTACACACTGGGATATTTATACTGAAGATTGGTGGAGTTCCAAGCAGTGAAGCCCAGACCATCCTTGCAATAATTCATCACTTTCTTACACAGGAAAGCTTCTTTAGTGCTTGTCAGTGTTTAGAAGCTCCACAGAGAATGAATGGAGCAGTGGATATGTAGGCCTAGTATGCTTCATTCATTCAATGGGAGTCCTAGTTGTGGGATGGGGGATAACTTTGATGCCTCTTCAACTGAATGTAAGGTTACAAGGCGGAAACATAACTAGTAACACGCCTGGGTGAAAATCCAGAATCTGCAGCATCCAAGAAATACAAGGGCAGGTTAGGATGGACACCAATGGGTTCTGGCACCAATTTACACCACCACAATGGGTTCCATGTATCATAACGCTAGGTCCTCATGGATGGTTTGAAATAACCAGAACAATAAATTGGATGCATGCGATACTATAGAGGTCTGGGCATTTTGCCTGGGTAAGCAGGGCAGGATAAAATGGCCAAGACCATAGCTCAAATAAACTATTAACGGCTTCTTTTGTTCCAATAAAAGTTAAAGAACATTTCCTTCTAAAATAGAAAGCATCAGGAAATATTAATAACTAGATTTCTTTTGTTGGTAGATACAATTGTAGAGATTCATATTTACAGATGAGTTTATAACTTTTCAGAGAGAAAATGTAATCGGCGTAAAAATTGGCACATTAAGGTGAATCAGTATGGGATTATGGAACTTGGCAGGTGCCAATTTTATATCAATAGTGGGTCAAAGGTGACCATGGTAGTGAGCACAATGGTAGGACAATAGGGGCCCCCTCTGTGACCCAAGTGAAACCCCCTAGGTCAGTAATCTTATTATTCCTAGTACACCCTGCTAAAGGCTGCCAAAGCGTAATACAGTGCCAAACAGTAATATGGCAAAGTATTGTACTTGCTTACTTAAAGGGGAACTATCAGCAGGTTAGACAAATCTAACCTGCTGATAGCCCCTTAGAGCACCCGGGACGCTAAGGAGAGAGAGGTGTGTCTAACCTTCCTCCTCTTGGGTAGGATCCCGGCACCAAGCTAAATTATGCTTGTTTATTCAGTGCAAAACATCATAGGTACAGGAGGACGTGTTTCGGCATATAACTGATGAAGGTTATATGCCAAAAAGCGTCCTCCTGTGCCCCACAATGTTTTGCACTGAATAAACAAGCATAATTTAACTTGGTGAGTGCCGGGATCCTTCCTATCGCTCACCTTCCTCCTCACCGCTGGTCCCTCTCTGATAGTGGAGTAATCTTTGCTCCGGTGCACTGTTAGGACCACTGCCGAATCATCCGGCCCACCCGCTCCGTTGTTTATCATTAGAAGGAGCGGGCTGATGATGCAGCAGTGCTCTTAACACTGCACCGGATTACTCCGACCAACAGCGTAGAATCGGCGCCAAGGAGGAAGGTGACACACATAGTGTCCCTCCTTAGCATCCCCTTTAAGTCCCTTGGAGGATTAAATGTGAAAAAAAAGAAATTTATTTTTTTTTTTAATTTTCAAAATTCAAAACTCAACTTAAATAAATAAAACTGATCTCACCACATACATAAATGTTTGAACCATAAAAATATAGCCCTATTTATTCCACACGGTGGACACTCTGTGTACCCAGTGTCAAAATAGCTGTTTGTTGGTGACCTCACCTCCTGAAAAATTTCATATCTAGCCCAAAATGGTACTAATAAAAAAAATGCAGCTCATCCTACAAAAAACGAACCAAGCACACCTCTGTATATGGAAAATGTATAGAGGGGTCGGGGAGCTCAGAATATGGGGAAGCTATTTTTTCAACAAGTGCTTCTATGGCTATAAACTGTTGTAACAAGAAGGGGTTGAAAGTTGACTAGAGTCCTAGTCACATTCAGAAATCTTGAGTTTTTTAGAAAAATATGGAAATCTCCTTTAAATCAACTAAAAAAGTAATATAATCCAAGCAGAGGACAGAGCCGTTGATGATGCCAGATGCTAACAATTACAGCTGACTTAATATAAGATAGGCGCTGGCTCACTTACAATATTCTTACCACGCATATGTCTCCTTTCTGCCTAGAAAGCTTTGCGGGAACAAATAACACGATGAATCTGCTCAGCGCCTGCAGGTACACTGTCATACTATGCTTGCTGGGAAGTGTAAGACCAGACCCCACAGCTGTCTGCAGAGAACTCTGTGCAAGAAAACTCAACATCTGTTTATCTTACAATAAAGTTTTTGGCTCAGAATAATGTCTGGTCTCGTGTAACCGACTGGAGATTAAAGAACGGAGAAAACATGGCCAGGGTTATGACATTGTATTAAGTGCCATAAATGATGAGGGGCCCGGTTATGTTTACAAGGGATTAAAGTGTCCCTCCCATTAGCGGCATCCAGGACATGGGGGGATATTTACTAACATTGGCGTCCTGCTCCACTCTATTGGGGGATTACTCAACTGGACGTGACAACTTGTTTCTGACAAGTGGTGGAAACTCTAGTAAATCAGCTGTGCTCCTCGTGACTTGTAATCCTAACTACCTCTGGGGGCTTCATAATGTCATCACTCTTGTGCATTGCAATCACTTTGATTGTGTATTCCACTATTATACTATGATGCTTTATTTCTTTAGAAGAGATCACTCTGTGCCCCCAAATATACACTGGAGTTGGGGTGTTATTCATACATAACTGTATATGCCAACTGTTGACCCGAACAGGGGCCAGATTCAGATGAATAATGACCAATATACAGTAATGGACAAAAAAAAAAAGTTGTTGGAATAATTAGTGATGTAATGATCATATATGTGATTATAATATTAGAGTCTGTTCACACTGAGTAACACAGGTGGAATTCTGTGCAGAGCCCCCGCCGCGGACTCCGCTCGGAATCCCGTCTGCCTCAGTGTGTCAATTCGCCTTGCGCTCCTCCGCTCAAAGAATTGACATGTCTTTGAGCAGAGGGCAGCAGAGAGCGGAGGCCCACAAGGCATCCCATAGACACATAGGAGGAGATTTATTAAACTGGTGTAAAGTGAAACTGGCTCAGTTGCCCCTAGCAACCAAGTAGATTCCACCTTTCATTTTTCAAAGAGTCTGTGAGGAATAAAAGGTGGAATCTGATTGGTTGCTAGGGGCAACTGAGCCAGTTCTACTTTACACCAGTTTGATAAATCTCCCCCATAGTCTTGCAGTTTGGTGGAAACATTCTTGAAAGAGCCTTAGGCTACGACCACACAATGTCTCTTTTTGGCTGTTGGACATCTGCTTTTTGGATGACCGTCAGTTTGCATCCAAATAACGGCCATTATTTCATAACAACGGCCATTATTTGGGCACAAAAGGTCGGCCGTCTAAACGGCCCAAAAAAGACGTACTGTTGGCGTAGCCTTAC